>NC_068356.1:4550455-4582955 GCF_020536995.1 Dreissena polymorpha
AATCTGACATGACGATTCCCGTAGTGAACCACTATTTCCAATAATAGTATTTGTTATGGCAGGAAAAAATCTTATAAGCAGGGGAAGATCAAAGTTAAACGTTTTTCTGAAAATTAACATGAATAACCGCCCTTTTTCTGTCTCCTCACAAATAAAAGCGCAACTTTGACAATATCGCTAAAAACTGGACTGTGCGTTTCTGTGCAGTTTTGCCCATTGGATTGCGTATGATAAGAAGGACGTATGGATTGAGACATAACCTTTCAGAAATAAGGAAAGCCACCAGATATCTCTTCTTTTTTTATTTTACAAATGTCTGACCCCATATTTTAAAAATACAGCAGAGAGCTGATACGACAAATATGTGCTCATAATCATCGTAAAAAGTTAGATGCAAGCGTGTGTTATTTCGTGTTTTTTTTTCATTTTTTGTGTACGCCCCAACATTGTTGGAGACATTAAGCATTGCATTCCATTCGTAAGAACGTACTTGAGTTTGCAACTTCTCTTTTAAATTAACGGCTGTGTTGATCTCTTTAAAACTTTAATAGCTGAATAACTGTAATGTGTAGATGATTTAAAGAATGCATTTTGGCAGCGACCAGATTTTGCCCTTTGTCTGGGTTTCCAATGATCAATTCCTCTTAAACTGCTTGCCAGATTTCGATCAAACTTATAAATCGAAATAACGTTACTGGTGTAAAGATGATCGTAAAGAAAGGAATTTTTTCTGCAATCAGTTTATCTTATATATTGTCCTTTTGCGGCTTCTTTCTTGCAACTGTGAAATATGTTGTCTGTAAATATTGTGGGCTCCTTTTTTAACTGCCAGGTGGTTTTGCTTATACTTCATAGCTGAAGTCCTTGTGTAGATGATTGTGAAGGCAGGATTTTTGTTTCGATTACTTTTTGAAATTTTTGTCAATTTGTTATGTTTTTCCACTATAGAATATAATTCGAAACGTTTTTGTGTTTACTCCTTTTTAACCGCTTGCCGGATTTTGTGCAAACATTCACGGCTGAAATGACCTTAATATGTAGATGATCATAAAGGAATACATTTGGGCTGCAATCAAATTCGGCTGAATTATGGCCTTTTGTCATGTTATCTAGTGTTATTTATGCATTTCATTTAATTGTGACGAATGTTTTTTTAAGTATAAAATGATTTAAAATAATTTTAGCGGAAGCAATACATCTTTATCTGACAAGTGGATTTTTCTGCATCAAAATATGTTTCGTATGAGGCTTCAGTGTCTTTGATACATATATTTCTAATAAACATACCGTCATTGTTGTTAATAGTTCACACTAAACTGATAGTATGTAGTGTATCTACACCAGAATATGCTTAAATTGCTTTAGTAAACCTTTTTTTTTCAAATGTCATTTATCGATCTTAAAAAGTAATTCCCAATTAGTCTTGCTGACCAGCATTTGGACCTTTCCAAATAAAACATGTCTAATTAAAGGATAATGTTAACATATTTTGGTATTTTTGACAAATGTCATAAAATGCATTTTCTTTTAATCAAAGACATAGTCCAATAGTTAGAAATTAAGTTGAATGTTGGCTTTGCCTTTTCCGTGATGAGAACCTGGGGCAGCTAAATCTAACGAGCAACCATTAGCCAAGTCGGGTATAATATTGAATTGCGTATGTTAAACGAAATATTTATAGTGCGTTACTTTTTCCAACTCTGTGATAACAACGAAGTTTGATTTTGTGTGTTGGAATATAATGTAAACTTTTTTTTATCGTTGACACCTCTGTTGAAACTTCCCGTTTTGCAATTATGCGAACAATTCCTTCGTATATAAATACACCTAATAAAATGTGTATTGAACATGATATATCTACAATTTCAAACTATTACAAAATCCTAACAATGCAACGTAGACTTAACACAACTGAATACTATTATTCATTTACAAACTAAGTGAACAAATTCAAAAAATATACATTGCATTTATATTATAAAACTAACTACTTGAAAGGAAAACGTTCCATAATATTGATTATATTGATTATATCAATATCAAACCGACCACAGTATTTGTTAACGTAAAATAATCTTCAGGTTGAATACAGGTATATATTTACAGAGATCGTTCACAGTTTGACCAAATAAAAAGCAGCGATTCACGTAAATTCCACACTATTAACCAAACATTCAACTCAGTATGTCAAGTATAATAAGCAATGTTTTGATTTTTTGATTAAATCCAAAGTATACCAATACACAATGACATGCACTGTAACTTAATAGTCTAATAGCTGTATGTGTTTTATTGATATGTTCGGTAGTTGAATGAGCAGGAATTTAAAGGATTGTAAAGAAATGGTGTCAAATTTCAACGACTTAAATACATTTAAATGTAATTTGTTTATACCTAATGATAAAAAATGACATTTCTGCAGTACAATAACAGCTGTGAAAATAAACAAATTGTTATTTTCACCGGTGAAAATAACAAATCTTCGGAACTACTTTTTCTATTTTAGATTATCATATCAAGATTGTGATGATCACGAGTGAATAAAAATCGGTATTCTACCGAATCCAACACATTTGTTGCGCCACTCGTGAAAAAATATGTTCTATGATCACTCGTGAAATAACAAACGATCTTACACTGACATGAACAAATAGCCTCAATTCAATATACTTAAAAATAAACATTTGTGTGTTTGATGTTTTTGAAAGTTAAACAAATAATAAACACATGATTGTCACTGCGTTTGTTTTTATGATTTAATGATTATTTTTTGTGGATTCATGAATAATTATTGTGGTTTTATTCACAAATCCAGGAATCGTTTTTGCTATTTCTATCTTATATTTCGTATAACCATCAATACATAGTTAAATGAGTATACTTTAAACAATAAGTTAAACTGACAATTCTTATCTACAAGTCCCATGATGTCAAGTCCGATTTCATTCGACAAGTTTGTAATTAAAAAATGAAGTATATAAAAGTAACATTTTATTAAAACATTGCATTTCGTGTTTGCATTTCAAATTTATTTTAAAACCAGATCGATTAAGAGTTCACCAGTAATTATCTCAATTGCATTTGCCAATAAGCATTTCTTTCTAAGCATTACATGTGTAAGCATTAAAAAGTAAGAAGACTGGAACTAGACCAGCGCATATTCTTGATCGATAATTCTGATGTAAAATCAAACTATTCGGTTAACTCCGATATCAAAAGTTGTGAAAAGTTGACTTTGCATTTTGACTTGGATGTTAGATTTGGGACCAAATTTCGGATGTGGGTGGAACAATGGTATCAGTGTCACACAGTTTGCGCCATGACCCAACCCCCGACGATCTCAAAGCCATGATAGAAGTTGTTTTAAGTTTATTGGTATTGTTGGATTTTGTTGCCGTTTTCAACCGTATTTCAGTAACGGCGGCCAGTTTTCCATTTCACACTCTGCTGTGTAAGCTCCTTCACCGTTACTAAGTGCACGTGCTTATGCAAGTAAGTGACAACTACCCTAATTGCATCAGAGGAAGGGGGAGAATTGCCGAAGACAGGATTTTATTACCAATCCCCACACAAGTTATGTTACCTTGTCGGGGATAGAGCTCGGATATGTAGTACAGCGCTTTACCAACTGAGCTAGCCGGCCCTGATGAATACTAAGCGTTGATTATTGACGACCGCTTAAATGTATAAGAAAAAGCAAAATTTAACGAAACTATTATCGCAGAGGCCTCAAAATAGCAGCTCATTATACAGCATCGAAGATGGTAAGACTATAGAAAGCAAAAACATGTCGTTATTCAGAACAGACTACCACGTCTAATTCGGAGAAAAAAACAACGCTTTATTATAAGCGGCAGACGGCACTTTCAAAAGGACTTATTCTTTTGCCAAGAAGACCATACATCGAAAAAGTCACATGTGGCGTTAGCAAAATATTATGCTAATGGTGGTTGAAGTAGTATCGAACAAAATTATAATACATATTGAAAAAAAACTTTAAAACATAGTAATGTATTGTTGTTTGACACTTTTCATGATTTTTCATCATATTATCTTATCAGAAACTGCGAATTTAGAGAAAGTAATGCTAACACAACAAGGTGTGTGAAGTCAGCCAATTTAGCTTATTTAGCCTATTTAGCCGGTTAAGTACATATTTTGATACATACAATCTTTTTATCCTATTTAGCCTATTGAGCTGAAATATTAAGCTTATTAAGCCTATATAGCAAGTTTGGAACACAGTTGAAGAATATATTATCCGCTGGTGCATTCTTCCCATGGCGAGTGGGTATGCACATTTAAGGGCCCCTTTCGGACAAACAAGAGTTATCCCCCAGAAGCGACCTAGTGCAAGCTGGACTCCCGTTGGCTGCCTGTCGGGCTGATCTAGTTTCGGCACGGGTTTTTAATTAGGGTCGGCGTCACCTGCGGCCTAGGCAGCGTATGTATTATGCTCTATTTACATGGCGAGTGGGTATTCACCTTTAAGGGCCCTTTTCGGACAAACAAGACTAATCCTCCGAAAGCGGCCTATTGCACGCTGAACTGCCGTCGGCTGCCTGTCGTCCTGATCAAGTTTCGACCCGGGGATTTAATAAGGCTATGCGTCACTTACAGCCTATTTAGCGAATTAGGCTCTATTTAAATGGCGAGTGGGTATGTACCTTCAAGAGCCCCTTTACGACAAACAAGAGTTATCCATCGGAAGGGACCTAGTGCACGCTAAACTCCCGTTGGCGGCCTGTCGGGCTGATCTAGTTTCGGCTCGGGATTTTAAGTAGGGTCTGCTTCACCTACAGCCTATTTAGCGAATAAGGCACTATTTACAAGGCGAGTGAGTGTGCAAATTTAAGGGCCCCTTTCGGACAAACAAGAGTTATCCCCCGGAAGTGACTTAGAGCACGCTGAACTCCTGTCATCTGCCTGTCGTCCTGATCTACTTTCGGCCCGAGGTTTTAATTAGGGTCGGCGTCACCTACACCCTTTTTAGCGTATGTATTATGCTCTATTAAATGACGAGTGGGTATGCATCTTTAAGGACCATTTTCGGACAAACAAGAGTTATCCTCCGGAAGCGACCTAGTGCAAGCTGAACACCCGTTGGCTGCCTGTCGGATTGATCAAGTTTCGGCCCGGGGTGTTAACTAGGGCCGGCGTCACCTACAGCCTATTTAGCCAATTAGGATCTATTTACATGGCGAGTGTGTATGCACCTTCAACGGCCCCTTTGTCAGGCTGATCTAGTTTCGGCTCGGGGTTTTAATTTTTGTCGGCGTTACCTACAGCCTAGTTAGCGTATGTATTATGCTCTATTAAATGGCAAGTAGGTATGCATCTTTAAGGGCCCTTTTCGGACAAACAAGGGTTATCCCCCGGAAGCGATCAAGTACAAGCTGAATTTTCTTTGGCTGCCTGTAGGGCTGATCTAATTTCGGCACGGGGTTTTAATTTGGGTCGTCTTCACCTACAGACTATTTAGCGTATGTATTATGCTCTTTTTACATGGCGAGTGGGTATGCACCTTTAAGGGCCCCTTTCGGACTGACAAGAGTTATCATCCGGAAGCGGCCTAGTGCACGCTAAACTCCCCTCGGCTGCCTGTCGGGCTGATCTAGTTTCAGCCCGGGGTTTAAATAAGGGTTCGCGTCACATACAGCCTATTAAGCGTATGTATGATGCTCTATTTACATGGCGAGTGTGTATGCACCTTTAAGGGCCCTTTTACGGACAAACAAGAGGTATCCCCCGGGAGCGACCTAGTGCAAGCTGAACTCCATTTGGCTGCCTTTCGGGCTGATCTAGTTTCTGCCAGGGGTATTAATTAGAGTTGGCCTCACCTAAAGCCTATTGAGCGAATTAGGCTCTATTTGAATGGCAAGTGTTTATGCACCTTTAAGGCCCCATTTCGGACAAGCAAGAGTAAGTGCACCTAGTGCGACCTAGTGCGACCTAGTGCACGCCGAACTTCCTTCAGCTGCCTGTCGGGCTGATCTAGTTTTGGCCCGGGGTATTTATTATGGTTGGCGTCACCTACAGCCTATTTAGCGTATGTATTATGCTCTATTTACATTGCGAGTGAGTATGCACCTTTAGGGGCCCTTTTCGGACAAACAAGTGTTTTCCCCAGGAAGCGACATAGTGCATGCTAAACTCCCTTCGGCTGCCGGTCGGGCTGATCTAGTTTTGGCCCGGGGTATTAATTAGTGTAAGCGTCACTTACAGCCTATTTAGCGTATGAATTATGCTCTATTTACATGGCGACAGTGTATGCACCTTTAAAGGCCCTTATCGGACAAACAAGAGTTATCCTCAGGAAGCGACCTTGTGCAAGCTGAACTCCCGTTGGCTGCGTGTCGGGCTGATCTAGTTTTGGTCCGGGGTATTAATAAGGGTCGTCGTCACCTACAGCCTATTTAGCGAATTAGGCTCTATTTAACATGGCGAGTGTGTATGCACCTTTAACGGCCCCTTTCGGACAAACAAGAGTTATCCCCCGGAAGCGACCTAGTGCACGCTGAACGCCCGTCAGCTGCCTGTCGTCCTGATCTAGTTTCGGCCCGGGTATTTACTTATGGTCGGCGTCACATACAGCCTATTTTAGCGTATATAATATGCTCTTTTTAGCGAATAAGGCTCTTTTTTCATAGCAAGTATTTATGCAACTTCAAGGGCCCCTTTCGGACAAACAAGAGTTATTCCCCGGAAGCGACCTAATTCACGCTAAACTTCGGTCGGCTGCCTGTTTGGCTGACCTTGTTTCGGCCCGTGGTTATAATAGGGTCGGCGTCACAAACTGCATATTTAGCGTATTATGCGCAATATTTATGACAAATTGTTATGAACCTTAAAGGGCCTTTTTTCGGAAAAACAATAGTTATCCCCCGGAATGGACAATTTTATTGACTTTTATTCGGTAACCTACGTTGAGGGTAACTTATTGATTCTCGATTGTTCAATATTGGCTTGGGAACTACTTAAATGTACCCCGGGTACTCTTAGATATACTTAAATGTATCTCGGGTACGAAAATATACTGAAACTAACCAGATTTTTTTACGCGATATTGGCCGGTGTCGGTGAATTTTTCCCAAATTAAGTATTTTTATATTTATGTCAATATTTTGTAAAATTGCCTCTATTTTATCGCAACTCCTACTTAAAAAAGCATGATTAGGCAGGCTTTGTTCAACGAGAATTGTGTTATGTTTTTCCGTAGCGCGTTTTACGACATCGGATTTAGGGCGGGAATGAAACTCGTTTACAGTCTAAATTGGCCGGGTACGAGTAAGTATATTTTCTGTACCCGGAGTACATTACGGTTTAAATTTTTTGTTGCGTGATATCTTGTGAATTAGTTTTCGGTTTATTTTTTTATTTTTGGTTGAGACATGCACCGTGTTTGGATTGTATGTTGTATGTATAATACCTTCAGGGATTGAATTTTGAGTATCGCAAGCAATGAAAAGAAACGAAGATGAAACGATTAGATCGCATACATTGTGTACATAGCTACAAATGAAACGTTTGTTCAGGGTTATGAATGCAAAAGATATAATTCAAAACCGTTTCAATTATTCGTAATTCTAAAGACTTCGTGCAATCATGACAAACGTTTTGGTCTTTATTTGAAGAGGCGATGAATCTCAAAATATTTTTGCAAGACTATCGCAGGCATAAATTAATGATGTATGCGCAGAGCTAATTAGTTTGCAGGGTACATCATTGAACCTCGGCGGTACGTTTGCCAAGTAAAACGATTAAAAGCTTAATTTGGTTAGGATTTTGAGTGCAATTAAATTTGTAGTAATCTTCACTCAGTGTCAATATTGAGTGGTTCCTAAAAAGCACATAATAGGTCCAATAGAAATGCTTTGGTACATTTGATCATTCAATTTAAGTTAAATGAAACACTCGTCGCTTTTTGAAACAACTTTAACACACAATTGCAAAACAATATCTGTTAATACAGTACTCGAGCACATGGTATGACAGTAATTTGGAGAGAACGCCATACATATTAGGTATTCTTAGCTCTCGCTTTATACTCGTGCTTTTGTGCTTTGTAACAATGTTTGGAAATATGTTCATTGTTGTTTTTTTTGCCAAAGAGGACATATTAAAACCGGGTTTCTCCCTTACTGAATTAAACTGGTTTATGTAACCCCTTAGCCCGAGGGCTTACTAATTTTACTCAAACTGATAGACTTACACCGCAATGCACATGACTTCCACGTTTAGTATATAGAATATAAAAAAACTCTACCGAGTCATTTGACATTATGCCCCTGATGTCAAAACTTGCCTAACGCTGGGGTCACTTGTTTTACATAAACATATAAGGATAATAACCATTTGTTCTGTCGTGTAAATTAGCAATACAAATGAATACACAATCTGCAATATTCAGATAAAGTAAACCAAACTGTCACATAATTATAAAGTGTTGGGTATTTTTAACTGAAATTGAAAAGATTGTTAGTCTTTGTATATTGAAAGGCCCCGAAGACGGTAGTTCAGCTTGCACTAGGTCGCTTCCGGGGGATAACTCTTGTTTGTCCGAAAAGAGCCCTTTAAGGTGCATACCAACTCGCCATGTAAATCATAGAGCCTAATTCGCTAAATACGCTGTAGGTGACGCAGACCCACATTTAAACCCCGGGCCGAAACTAGATCAGGACGACAGGCAGCTGACGGGAGTTCAGCATGCACTAGGTGGCTTCCGGGGGATAACTCTTGTTTGTCCGAAAGGAGCCCTTTAAAGTGCATACCCAATCGCCATGTAAATAGAGCATAATACATACGCTTAATAGGCTGTAGGTGACGCCGACAATAATTAAAACCCCGGGCCGAAAATAGATCAGCCCGACAGGCAGCCGCCGACATTTCAGCGTGCACTAGGCCGCTTTCGGGGGATAACTCTTGTTTGTCCGAAAAGGGCTATTAAATGTGCATACACACTCGCCATGTAAATAGAGCCTAATTCACTAAATAGGCTGTGATGACGCAGACCCTGATTAAAACCCCGGGCCAAAACTAGGACGACAGGCAGCCGACGGCAGTTCAGAGTGCACTAGGTCGATTTTGGGGGATAACTCTTGTTTGTCCGAATAGGGCCCTTAAACAAGCATACACAGTCGCCATTTAAATAGAGCCTAATTAACTAAATAGGCTGAAGGCGACGCCAGCCCTAATTGAAACCCAGGGCCGCAACTGAAACAACAGCCCGATAGACAGCCGACGGGAGTTAAGCGTGCACAAGGTTGGTTCCGGGGAATAACTCTTGTTTGTCCGAAAGGGACCCTTAAAGGTACATACCCACTTGCCAAGTAACTAGAGCATAATATATACGCTACATAGGCCGTAGGTGACGCCTAATTTAAACCCCGAGCCGAAATTACATCAGCCCGACAGGAAGCCGACGGGAGTTCAGCGTGCACTAGGTCGCTTCCAGTGAATAACTCTTATTTGAACGAAAGGGGCCCTTTTAGATGCATACCCGCTCGCTATAGAAATAGAGCATAATACATACGCTCAATATGCTGAAGATGGTGCCGACCATAATTAAAATCCCAGGCCGAAACTAGATAAGCCCGACAGGCAGCCGACGTGATTTCAGCGTGCAATAGGTCGCTTCCGAGGAATAATTCTTTTTATTGTCCAAAAGGGGCCCATAAAGGTGCATACACACTCGCAATGTAAATAGTGCATACTACGCTAAATAGGCTTAAGGTGACGCCGACCCTTATAAAAACCCCGGGCCGAAACTAGATCAGCCCGACAGGTAGTCGACGGGAGTTCAACGTGCACTAGGTCGCTTCTGGGGGATACCTCTTGTTTGTCCGAAAGGGGCCCTTGAAGGTGTATACCCAACGCAATGTAAATAGTTCATACTCGCAATGTAACCTTAATTAAAACCCAGAGCCGAAACTAAATAAGCCGTACAGGTAGCCGACGGGAATTCGGCTTTCACAAGGTCGCTTCCGGGGGATAACTCTTGTTTTTCCGAAAGGGGCCCTAAAATGTGCATACATACTCGCCATGTAAATAGAGCATAATACGCTTAATAGGCTTTAGGTGACGCCGACCCTAATTAAAACCCGGGTCCGAAACTAGATCAGCCCGACAGGCAGCTGACGGGAGTTCAACGTTCACTAGGTCGCCTCCGGAGGATAACTCTTTTTTGTCCGAAAGGGACCTTAAAGGAGCATACCAACTTGCCATGTACATAGAGCATACTTCGCTTAATAGGCTGTAGGTGACGCATACCCTAATTAACCCCTGGCCGAAACTAGATCAGCCCGACAGGCAGCCATCGGGTTTAAAGCTTGAACTGTGTCGCTTCCGGGGTTTAACTCTTATTTGTCCAAAAAGCGCACGTAAAGGTGCATACGCACTCGCCATGTAAATAAAGCATAATACATACGCTAAATATGCTATAGATGTCGCCGACCCTAATTAAAAACTCAGCTCGAAACTAGATCAGCCCGACTGGCAGCCGACGGGAGTTCAGCTTGCAATAGGTCGCTTCCGGGGTATAACTCATGTTTGTTCGAAAAAGGCCCTTAAATGTTCATAACAACTCGCCATAAAAATAGCACATACTAGTAACACGCTAAATAGGCCGTAAGTGACGCCAACCCTAACTAAAACTACAGGCCGAAACAAGGCTAGCCCGACAGACGGCCGACGAAAGTTCAGCGTGCACAATGTTGTTTCCTTATGATAACTCTTGTTTGTCGGAAAGCTGTCCTTAAAGGTGCATTCCCGCTCGCAATGTGCATAGCAAATAATACGCTAAATAGACTGTATGTGACACCGACCATAATTTAAACCCCTGGCCGAAACTAGATTAGTCCGACAGCGAGCTGACGAAAGATCGGCGTGCACTAGATCGCTCCTGTGGAATAACTCTTGTTTATCCGTAAGCGGCCATTAAAGGTGCATACCCACTCGCCATATATATATATACGCCGACCCTAATAAAAAACCCGGGCCGAAACTGGAGTTCAGCGTGCACTATGTCGATTCCGGGGCAGGGGGTAAATTTTGTTTGTCCGAAAGCCGTCCTTTAAGGTGCATACCATCTCGCAATGTAAAATAGCGCATCATACGCTAAATAGACTATGTGACGCCGACCTAAATTTAAACCCCGGGCCGAAACTAGATCAGCCCGACAGGCAGCCGTCGGGAGTTTAGCGTGCTCTAGGTCGGATCCGATGTATAACTCTTGTCTATCCGCAAGCGACTCTTAAAGGTGCATATCCACTCGCAATATAAATATCTCATTACACATATAATAGGCTGTATATGACGCCGACCCTTATTGAAACCTTATTAAGGCGAATAGGCTTTTTATAACGCTAAATGATTATGTCTCAACCTATTTAATTAACTCGCTAAGTAGACTGAATAGGCTGCTCCATATGCTTAAAGTGAATAATATGATGTGTGTCTCCAGCTATTTAATTAGAGTTCTTTAAAGCTAAATAGACTGAATAGGTTTTTCTAAATAGCCTAAATATGATTTATGTTTCAACCTATTTGATATAATTGTTTAATAGACTAAATTAGCAGGTGAGGTTGCTTAATAGGCTAAAGAGGCTAAACAGAATGTATGTTTAAACATATATGTACTAAACTTGTAAAATTGGCTATATAAACGGACAGTACTGATACATATGCTAATTAGAACGTATTTTTAGCATATGTACAACACTTGCTAAATAGGCTAAAAAGGCTGGAAAGGCTGCTTAATATGCTTAATACGCTACGTATGATGTATTGTCAAACTTATGTACTGAACTTGTTAAAAAGGCTAAATATGCTATAAAGGCTAAATAGGATGCATGTTTCAACCTATGTACTAGACTTGTTAAATAAGCAAATAGGCTGAAAATGGTGTTAAATAGGCTAAAAAAGCTAAATAGGATTCATGTTTCAACCTATGTACTACACTTGTTAAATAGGCTAAATATGCTGAAAAGGGTGACAAATAGACTAAATAGGCTAAATATGATGCATATGTCAACCTTTGTACTTACTTGCTAAATAGGCTGAATATGCTGAAAAGGGCACTAAATAGGCTCAAAAGGATGGATGATTCAACCTACCGGTATGTACAAAACTTGTAAAATAGGCTATATACATGTAGTTTGAAAAGGCTACTAAATAGGCTAAATAGGATGCCTGTGTCAACATATGTACTAATTTTGTTAAAAAGGCTAAATAGGCAGAAAATGGTGCTAAATAGGCTAAACAGGCTATATATGATGCATGTTAAAACATGTGTTTAGACTTGTAACAGGGCTAAATAGGCATAAAAGGCTGCTAAATATGCTATATAGCATAAATAGGATGCATATCTAAACCTATGTACTAAACTTGTTAAATAGGCTAAATAGGCTGAAAAGGGTGCTAAATACTCGAGACAGGCTAAAAAGGATGCATGTGTCAACCTAAGTACTATACTTGTTAAATATGCTTAATAGGCAGAAAAGAGTGCAAAATAGGCTAAATAGGATGCATGTGTCAACCTATGTACTTGACTTGTTATATACTAGGCTAAATAGGTTGAAAAGGGTGTTAAAAAGCCTAAGTAGGCAAAATAGGGTGCATGGTTCAACCCATGAACTAAACTTGCTAAATATGCTAAATAACCTGAAGAGGGTATTAAATAGGACAAATAGGCTAAATATGATGATTGTGTCAACCTATTTACTTAACTTGTTAAATAGGCTTTATATGCTGAAAAGGGTGCTTAATAAACTAAATAGGCGAAATAAGATATATGTTAACCTATGTACTAAACTTGCTATATAGGCTTAATAGGCTTAATAGGGTGCTAAATATGCTAAATATGCTAAAAAGGATGAATGTGTCAACCTATGTACTAAACATGTTAAATAAGCTAAAAAGGCTGAAAAAGGTGCTAATTAGGCTAAATAGGATGGATGTGTCAACCTATGTACTAAACTTGTTAACTAGGCTAAATAGGCTGAAAAGGGTCCTAAATCAGCTAAATAGGATGCATGTTTCTAAACTTGCTAAATATGATGAAGAGAGTGTGCTAAAAACGCTAAATATGATGCATGTGTCAACCTATGTACTTAACTTGTTAAATAGGCTAAATAGGCTGAAAATGGTGCTAAATAGGCTTAATATGATGTATGTTTTAACATATGTACTAAACTTGCTAAATAGGCTAAATAGGGTGCATGCGTCAACCTATGTACTTAACTTGTTAATTAGGCTAAACATGCTGAAAAGGGTGTTTAATAGGCTAAATAGGATGAAAGTTTTAACCTATGTACTAAACTTGCTAAATAGGCTAAATAGGCTTACTTCACACACGTTACACCACAGCAGTTTTGACACGCGTACAGTAAGAAATGTGCGCTACAATAAAGTCGGCTTAAATATGGCCCTTAGTAAGTGTGTCTCTATATATAAATATATATATATATATATATATATATATATATATATATATATATATATATATATATATATATTATATTGGCATTTTGTTTTGTTTAAGTCTTTAGTTTATTAAAGTATTGAGAGGTAGCAAGTCCTCTTAAGATGACTAGTAGATTTGCCTTATTGTTTCGTCTGTGGCATCGGTGTCTTTCACACATCTAGTTAGCAAAACATGCTCACATTGTAGTTAATTCTTCAAACTATATCAATATTATGTATTGTATCGCTTATTTTACAACATAATATGTTTATGTTGCTGAAGTTAAACTTGCTCCTAAAATATACTGTGCCGATTTAAATAAAATAAAACTCAATTAGTCTTGCTGACCAGCGTTTGTGACATTTCCAGATAAAGCATTAACATGTTTAATTAAAGGAACATGATAACTTATTTTGGTATGTGACAAAAATCATTAAATGCATTTTCTATACATTTAAAATAATTCCAGTATTGAGAAATTAAATTGAATAATTGCCTTGACTTTTCTGAGATTAGAACCCAGGACAGCAAAATCTATCGCGCTACAATAAGCCATGTAAGATTTTATTTTTTATAATTAATAGCGTATGGTAAAAGCTTTATTAAAAGAGAGTTTATTTATTTTCCATTTTTTTTATAACAAGAATAGCTTCAAAATTGTTTACACTTCTTTTTTAAATGTTCTTTTGCAAAATATGATACATTCCGATGTATATATATATATACACACATGAATAAAGTGCATTGAATATTGTATGTATAATTTCAAATATCAAAACATCATACCATACTACCTAGACTTAAAGCATCTTTATACTATTGCATTTACACACAAAGTGAAAATACCACATCATATATAAACCTTGCATCAATTATATGAAACTTACTTCTTGCCAGTTGCAAAGTCCTATGGTCTTTTGTAGACAATCTTGCAATGCCACTAACTGCCACAAAAGTTCAGCTCCAAATGATATTTAACTTCATAGTTATGAATAGTTTTTTTCGTAAATCACGCGATACAAATATTATAACTTCAAAGCCAATATTTTTGAAAACTTCTACAAAGCCATGCCCATATTACACTGTCAATATTGATTGTGTTATTATCAAATCGATGAGAGTAGTCGATCATTTTAGATAATTGTCAGGTTTAAAACAGGTATATATTAAAAAGTTCGCTTATGATTCATTGTGGTTTTATAAGGGATGTCAAGTCATTCAGTGGTAACACACGATCCCCGTTAAAATAAAATATCGACAGAAAGTATTAATCAAACACTAAAGGAAATTTGAAACCAACCGAATGATCTAATTTATCAATCCGCTGTACTTCAGTCAACGATCAAACCATAGTTAAGAGAAGCGATTAAACAGACTCAGTGGCAATATATTCCTATGTTTATTTTGGTAAGGATTGTTTTATTTTGTAATTCTTTTTTACGTATGTGGACTGATATAACTGTGTGCAAATACTATTGAGGGTGTTTATATACTTTTTTTCTGAAATATCAAGGGATAAGTTGATGTTGAAATTCAAGCCAATTATAAAGCTATTTTTATTTTCCGATTTAAACATGTTTGAAAACTAATTGACGTTTAATAACATTCACACCCGACTGCGGATTGGGACAATATTTTCCTTAAAAAAACGTTCATGGTTTGTCAAGTGACAAAAAAGAATGTAACATGTTCATTACAGAATATTTTTAAATTACATCAAAAACAGTAAAACGACACTCATGCCTAAAAATAATATCAGTTCGTTTACACATTATTATCAATGCATATCGGTAACTTTTGTTTAATATTATGTCTCGTTTTTTGTCGGTAATTTGAAAATAATAAACGGGTATTACTAATATTTTATAAATAAAATGCTGTTGATTTCTTGAGTTTGAATGCTCCTGAGGGAAATATTTAGATTTTGATAAGTAAGATCCAAAATTTGAAAAATCAATAAGGCAATATTATAATCAACTCTTTTTTAAGTTATCGCTGGCTGAACTATTATCGATATTTCAAATTCACGTGAAAAGCCCTAATACATTACATGAAAAGGTGCAATCGCTGGTTGAGCGATTCTTTGTATTTTTGTTTCAATTATTTCTATGCCAAACAGTTTTTTTGTCCGCAAATCAAACCATCATTTACATATCTATGTAGTCCGTTATTTAAATTGTCGTAATTTGTGAAAATTGTGACAATTTTTTGTATTGTTATATTTATTTTTGAATTGTGTTTAACGTGATGAATGTGGTATGCGGAGAAGTGTGTGGCTTCTATAATGGTACATAAAGACAAGCTTTAAGTTAATTGTCTCATTTGCTTGCTTTGAAGTAATCTCCTGCAAATAAGAATAACGAGAGTCGTGATTGCAAAAAATTGTTCGAAGCAGTCGAGTCGAGGTATTAGTCGAGTAATTAAGCCCTGCCCACCCCATATATGCCCGGAATAAAGTTTAATAAGTGCATGATTACTTACGAGTGTAGAGTTGTATTAGGAAAAATGAACATTAATGATTAAATCGTCCGAATCCTCGACATGTATAGTATATTGAATATTGCATGATCAGTAACAATTAACGAATGAGTTAGCTAATACAAATACAAGGCAATGTTGCCTACGCCATCATTAGCAGAGATTGATTGACCTGTAAGGAGGACAACACTCACCGAATCTTATCATTGAATATCCTTCGTACAGAATTTAACATAATCATAATTAAAAAAAACAATCTGATATGTACTTCTTATATATGACATTTATTTTGCTTCTTGTGTAATATTATTTTACTGTGTATAATGTTTCTTAGAAATGTGTTAGACACTGGTGCTCACACTTGCTTGGACACAGACAAAGCCACTACATATTCTACTTTGTACAAAAAGACAACTGGCAATAATTTATTTATTAACGATTATCTATACACGAGGGTCATTCAGCTGTGCAAGTTTGAGCAAAATCTGGCAAGCAGTCAAAGAGGAGGTGAGGACGTACGTTTTCGGGGCGTATATATTATATTGTGGAAACAAAGCCAAATAGCCATAATGCAGCCAAAACTGGTCACAGTTGAAAGAAAAAATCTTTACAATCATCTACACATTAAGTCATCTAGCAGTGAACTTTTTAGCAAGATCGACCAAGCCATTAAAGGGAAGTTGAAACACGAGCTTTATATTAAAAACAAGGGGCCATAAAAAAAATGGCCGAAGCCAAAATGTCTTCCTTTGCGATTATTTTCACATTAAGACCAATCAGCGTTCAAAATATGGGCGAGATCCATCGAGCCGTTAAGAGCAGTTAACAACACAAGCTTTTAGATGTGCGCACGTCTGTACGAGACACGTGCAATGTTTAATACCTATATATATCTAATAATATATATATCTGATAGAATTGGTAATTGAGCATGGGATATATTTGCAACACACTTTTGGTCGTAGGGAAGTATAAACCATAGTTAGATTAAAATTATCCAAGGCACGTAAAAGTAACAGGGAAGAAACGACAATTTATTAATGTTAACCTTGAATTGTAACATTGACCTTCCTGACACTGAGGACAATACATTGTTTGTGACACATTGTCTGGCCATGGGGAATGATCAGTGATAATATAGGCAATTGTATGATCCGAACTAATAGAATCAACATCAGAGCACAACGATAGACTTATTCACAAAGAACTGGCACATTTGTAAGTATGCCTTCTATTTACTCAGGAAAGTCTTATCTGATAAACATACTTTGAACCATATTATTCAAACTGTTGTGCTATTCAAATATATTTCTAAAGTATACAAAATGCAAGTATGATGGCGTATGAAAGCCCTACAAGTACTGAAAGAGTACAATGTGTCATTCATTACATTGACAAGATCTCATTTCAAAATTATCTGTAGTTATTTTTAAAAAAGTGGTTATGTTCTTGTTCATATACGTACACATGTGACAGAAATTATCAACAACAAACTATGACTCTTGCACACATTACATGCTCATCAATTCTGCCAAGATATTTAAAAAAAAGTGTAAAGGACTGATTGCAAAAGTTTGACCTTTGATCTTGTATTCAGGGACCTGGTTCTTGCGCGTGTCACTGTCCCATCATTCTCATCACTTTGACAAGGTATTTAACAATACTTCTTTTCTGCTTGATTCTATTCTCCAGACATATATCATGCCGGCCTTTTAATCGAGCGACATACATGATACACACGACACGTGCTTTTGATATGAGGATCATTTGTATCATTTTTCGGAATCCCATCATGCGTTTTAAAGAAATAGACCAGGTATAAACATCTACTTCCATAACTGTGAAACCATTCATTTTCATCAGCATGAAATTTCGTCCTTTTTAAAAAAATGACTATTTCGTCAGCACTTAAATTCGTCCATTTCTGGTTTTGAAAAAAGCGTCCGATTCGTTTGTAATGTTTGTAAAACATGTAATACGCGGTTGCGAAAAAGTCGTGCTGGGGAAAGAGGGTGACACTTGGTAGTCACTTGCAGGAGGTGGGCATTGTTTGGCATATACTAATTAACAAGTCTGTTATTTCAGGTGATAGTAACTGTCCTTTATTATTTTATGTCATTGACACGTTCTTTGTTATGATTAGCGGATAAGTGGGACTGAATAACCGTTAACGAGTGTTTTAAACAACGAAGCCAATTGCCAATTAGACTTTTTCCATTACAATCACGGACAACCAAACACAAATCAATATGTTCTTTATTAATTTGTAATAAAAGCGCAGAATATATTTCAGTCAGGTGTTGATCACACATCGTCATATTTTAATTGCGTTTAATAGTATTGTCTTTAATCCGGATTCGCCGCGTGTTGGCTGCAACAACCCTGAAAAACACAATACACACAATGGGTAATAAAGTTGTTAACAATTAGCGCTAATCAACACTATTATACCTAAACGAAGTCGACGCATTCGATACAGCCTTATTGCATTCGCGTTTTACAGGAAATGTCAGTTGTCAATACACTGTATAATGTACACCCCTTTGTGTCAAAACCGGATTTAACTTGAGTGTGAATAGTCGACTGTTTCATGTTCTTTGTATCAATACCATCCGGATATCTGTACTATAAGTATACCAGTCTACAAACAAGGTGCGCGCTTCCGCATATGGGTATTCGGACGAAAAAAAAATTGACCTACGGTTTAGCGTTCACGCCGTCGAACGCATTTAGCAATATAACTCGTTTTTTTTCACTATTTTTTTACTTGCAAAAAATACTAGTTGCTTATAACTTACCTTGCAATCTTTTTTTCTCTCGCATTTTGCGAGTGTGCGAGTGTTAATTTCGAGCCCTGTGTATATGCGTGGATTACGCTGGATTTAAATGCCTCATGCCTACGGTAATTCAGTCTTATTTGTTTCAAATATGGGACATGATTGTTTGTTAGGATCTTGAATTCCTCCATCGGTCGAAGGACGAAAAAGACGAAAATTAATGTCTGACGAATAATAATGGTTTCACAGTATATGCACATATATAGAATAGAACCGGTTGGCAAGCGGCATAATTCTTCCACAGGAAAAATCGTTTTCAATAAAGTTACCAAGGTTTTACATGAACAGTTGATTTCACTATATCGATATAAATGTTATGCACAAACTTTTAGTACCCACTGTGTCCTTGACCTTCTAGCTAGTATTATGGTTGTTGTACGCGGTATATCATCTTATCTGATGATCATTTGTGCCAATTCATTTCGAAATCCTATCATGCATGACAAAAATATGCGTTAACTTGAACAAAATTCCCCCCCATACACACACACTTTGCGCGGTAGCCGGAAAATCAGTAGCAGTAAGAATGGCATTTACACGATGTCTTACTTTATACAAGTGCACTACTGATACTTGATTTGTAAGGACGTAACATTTTAACTGAATTTTATGATAATAAAGTGGCGAGTAAGATTCCACTGGTTCAATACATGGAAAACATGTGACATTGTATTCGTTTTTCTAACAATATTCAATACAGTATTGCTTCTCGATAACTAAAATTGAAAAAAATCGCAATATGCAGTTTGGATTTGTGTCTATTTGTCAGGGAAACACCGCCAATATCACCCTTTGAGGTTTATCTTATGAACCATTCTGTATTACAAAGCATGGAAATGTTTTCATCAGGGTCATTTGAAAAGGAATCCACTGGGTGAGGACAATGTAATTTTGAAGCGTTTGATATGTTTTTGTATTGAATAGCCTCGATCAATATAATTGGACTATTGAACAATTTAAGGTACTGTTTCCACTAGGCTTATTCAATTTTTTATCAACTCAAAAGAATATTGTAGTGCCTGTAATAATTATATCAAAGAGAAAATTGTATGGATCTGTAAGAGATTTTTTTCTATTATAAAAACTAATTCACATTCCAATAGATCTCTGTTATTTGTTAAGTAAATGTAGGATAGTATTGGTCTTTACATTATTTAAATTACACAAATTAATAGTGATTTATTTCAAATTATTTGCCGTTTAAATAATCACGCTTCTACAATTAGTAAAGTTTTGAAGATTTTAACAAAATGATAACAAATGATAAATAAATACATAAATAAATAAATGATAACATTTATACATCCTTAAATGTGTGTCGTTCATAACATTAAGCATTCATATATGTTTTTATTTTTCCTTGCCGTGATGCAGCCGAATTCAGCACCAATCTATACATTACACAACTTTTCATCCGAATGGTCTAAATGCGGAGCACTGTGGGATCCAGCCCGTATTACATGTATTCAACCGTGACTCGTTCAAATGTAAATGAGCGTATAGTTTTCATACTGCTGCAGATTGCTAGAAGTTTGAGAGTTGTTCGGCATACGAAGAAGATTCTAGCATTCAACATTTCGTTATGTGCAGGGATATTTAAAACGACTTAAAATACTTGAATATTAGTTTCGGTACGAATAATTCTACTGCATGCGTTTACACATTTACAAACAAGTTTGTTTTTCACAAATCACTACTTATTCATACAGTTTTATGTTGTATGAAACTCATATTGAAATATGAGAGGTTTAACCCTTTAAAAAGCCATATCATCTATATATAGTATGTGATAAATATGGTTGATACATAATGAAAAGTTATCGTTATCGATCAATCTCTACGGTGGAAAGCACTTGTCATATAAAACTTTCATAAATTTTGTAGTTTTAAAATCTTTTGTTCTGCTCTACTAGTTTCTGTAGCGCATCTAACACTTAATTTACTTAGTATAGGTATATAACAAACGGCAGCGAATAATCACTTATAATTACTGAAATAGTAATGATACTTTTTTAAGCATGTTTACATGTTTAAAAGCCGATTCGCGTTGTTATAATTCACACGAAGCCGTCCTTTGTGTTCGTTATGACTAACGGTCTATTGAAAGTAGGAAGTTTATTGTGCGTATAATGTGACCTCAGTGTCAATTTTAATTTGCCTACAGAGTGGTTGATCTAATATACAGAGAGCTTCATATCGGCTTCGAGCCGTAATCAGCATAATTAACTTAATAAACAGTAACACACGCACTGCGAAGATCAAACATTATTGGTTTTCAATTACACGCCAAATGTCAAAATATTTTCATTCGACTTTACAGGGTATATACTTAATTTTACTTTTGGTGTATCTGTAAGCATGGTCGCGATACAAACATATATCCTGGGAGATTATTAAACACATTTGCCGGTAATGCCCTCAAAATCTATAGAATATAATTTTCTTTTCGCAAAATTTTAGACGTGTTAGAATAAAAACCGTCATTTAATTGCATAGTGATTGCAACAAACATATTCTTCTTAAAATCAAATATTGTGGATACCACAATATAAAAAGTGACACGATATGATATATTAAAGTATTTAAGTATATTTAATTGCATGCTTTATCTCATTCTTAAAGCAAATACATAATTTTATGTTTGCTCTTAAAGTTAACATTATTTATGGACGTTGATGTATCAACTATAAGATGGGCAAGAATCATGTATCTCCGTACTTTGTTATAAATTAATATCAACCGTTTTTATTCTCACACTTTTTAAACATAACTATGCAACTTGTCTCAATTATTTAAAGAAACGGCCCATTACAAAATTTGCAAGGTAAGCTAAAGGATGAATGTATGTATTTTGCTGATTTCGTGGATATCGTATTATATCCAGAATATGCATACATTTAAACCTCTGTATGTCAAGTCGTCGGAACAGCTACTCCGCTGTTGCCCATTGTAAATACGTACACATTTCCATATACCGTAGACGTGTTTAAAACTTAGATTAATATAATTCTTCTGCGACCACACCATATCACGTATTTATGATCTTGTTGTGTTTATTTATGCGAGAAAATAGATTTGTTTTGCCCTTATTACCGAGTAAAGAAATAATCGAGTTTATTTTAACAAAAAATGTTATCAGTTGCTGGGCGTTGGATTATTGCAACACCTTTTGTACGTTAAATGTGCATGATGTGAATTGAAGTGAGTTGGGAATAAGGGCAAAAATGCAATGGGCAAGGCTTCTGTACACAGATTCAATTAATCCAACTTTTCGTTTACTGACCCTTAAATAACGCCTTATTCCAGGTACAGATGCATGGTCATTTACACATCGTACTGTATCGTAATCACCATCATTAGCAAAATGTTGGGATGTCTTTCCAAAATGCGCCTGATACACTTATGCAAACCATCAACAAGAATGGATGCATGTCCTCATAAACAGCGCCTTAATCCTTTATTCTAAATCCTACCCACAACAGGAGGTAGAGATGCATGTCCTCCAACACTGGGCCTTATACCATTATCTCAAACAACAACAGCAGTTTGAGGTGCGTGTTCGCAAACACTCCACCTACTAACATTAACCGAGTCGACAGCAGTGCGTTGAGGTTCATGGCATTCCTTAATAACCGAACATCATATTGCCCTTCCACACACCGACACTGTGTCTTATACATTTATCACCACCATATGGAAGGGGGTTGAGATGCATGTCCTCCGACAGAGCGCTTAAAGCCACCAACAGCAGGAGGTTGAGATACATATCCTTGTACACTGTACCTTATACCCTTATAAAACGTTTTGCTTCGGTGAATTGATCACACAGGTCGCTATAAAAGTAACAAAACTCCTCCCTCAATCGTGACTCGAGGTCTAAATGCATTCATTGTTCGTGTTTCACACATGGTGCCCTATGTTTAAGATCTGTTTTTTTTTAATTGCAAAAATACACTATTTGCACTACTTATGACTTATGAAAAATATATAGTATGTTATGGGGTCTGAGAAGTGCAATCCTTTTTTGCAAAGTCTGTTAAGAAATTAATATCAACTAGATTAAAACTAAAACGTTGATATTTCTGGACTTCACATTTAATTTAAGGTTATTAAAGTAAAGGGCATTTAAAAATTCCTAATTTATTACGATTGTTCTACTTGTTATTTGATTCTGATTCAATAATGGCGCTATTTATCATGAATGTTTTGAGAGTAAGACCTATCCGAAACACCCTGCAATATCATTTCGATATTTTTACTCCGTAAGTGTAGATACATAACATTAATGAAGACCAAAGCACAGGCTTATTTGATTATGACAATTCGGCGTAAATGATTTCACTGGGAAGAGCAATTTAATTTTCGTTTAGCTTTTTTAGATTTCAATCATTTAAATTGGACCATAGAGTAATTCAAGGTTTGTTAACACAAATATTCTTTTAATAATATAATCACCTTGTTGGACCGCTAAACCAATTATGTGCCAATTTAGTATAATGAAGAATTTTAAGTAAATAGAGCTGTTGTTGTGCTTTTCCCATTTTAACATTGATTTCAGGGACATGATTGGAATTTATATAAGATAAATGACGTACAAGGGATCCGATAAATCGATACAGCGTGTTTTAAATATACAGGTGTGATGACTTAATAGATTGCTGGGTTCTTGTAATGGCACCTGTGATGTAAATGATTGATTTGGACCCGCTGGTCAGGATTTTATTTGGTCAAAGAGAAGCAAGGAAATACATTGTTTTCCATTCAAAAACCTCATATTCATTTTTCTTCCAATATCGAAGCTATAAAACACACACACACACACAAAACACATTCATGTGACCTATAAGATAAATTATACCGTGTCGTATGTTTCCATCGTTTTGTAGTTATTTATTTTCCTCATTCGTTCGTGTTGGGGTTTCGGCAGAGATTTTCTACAAAACCATTTGATATACTGTGGTATTTCCTTCAACAGTATAACATGCACTGAGACATCCTATTTATATAGATTTCTGAAATGGTATAATAATTTCAGAATAATACAACACCAGTTTAGAAAGAATCCACAAATGATGTCGATTTCCGTGTCGATTGTAAAATGCAGACTACGGTAAAATAATGAGTACTTACGATTTATTGACGTTTATGTTCATTTCGAAGGTTATGAGGTCCTTACGCACCTTAGGCTGCGTTATGTGTTGACCCGTATTGTGTCCCACGAATCCTACCAAATTAACTACAAGATTAAGAACAGTTGGAATGAGTGTTGAAGTATAACTAACATTTCCAGCATTTTAATTGTTACTGAAAGATTTTTAGTTTAGTTTGGACTTATATTGTGAGGAAAAACCGGAGTACTCTTAGGAAATCCCACCTGTCCGGTATGGGGGATGAAATATTGCAAAACATCCTATATCAATCGGCAAAATCAGAAAAAAAACGTATCAAGAGAGCTCAATATTTTGCGAGCAAGTAAATGCCCGGATGCAAATGTTATTACTGATTGGCTGAATATTTATTTATGCGTTTGTTTAAATTTGGGGAAACATAGTCCCTACTGATTTTTCCGTTGTTTGTTTATTGAAAAGATTAAGTAACTACCTCTCATAAATATTACAGGCTCCTTTGAGATATTTGAGAGACTGAACGACTTTTTCATTCGGGAGCTTAGTTCAAATTTATATCTTTGTTTTGCTTGTATTGCTTGTTACTTTTTATTATACTGTTACGATCGCTTCATTTTCATTTTAACAGAAATGAACAATGCGTTTTTGTTGCTGTTGTTGTTTTATTAACCGACCACGTTACTTCCAAGGAATATAGCATGCACGCTGTAGTTTGGAGCATACGTTATAAAGATGTTTACTTAATTCAAAATATTGCATGATTGCAAATAATATGCAACATCATTTGAAGATAATATCAAAATACATTTATTCGCCCGCTCTCTTGACGCCCAGTCGCAAGGAAAATGTTTTCTGTCACAAAGTTAAACGATAATACAAAAAAACTCGTAGTGTTATGCAAAAAACAAGACAGTTATTTATACGTTAAATTATATAAAGTAACGTTCCCAATGAATAAATATATTGAAAAAAAAAGTCATTGCAACATAAAAAGACGACATTACCCTTGTTAAAAACACATGTTGACTGGATTCACTCCTTGGGCCACTTCTTCTCCTTTCAGATCGTATGACATAGTGCCGTCATTGCGGTAGCCATCGCATAATGTCCTTGCTTAATCAGCTCGGAATGGACGTTGTCCAATCCCGGAGTTTTTCCTACCTTCAAACTGCGCAGTCCCTTCACCACCTCTGCCTTTAGTATTTACGGACTTTCGTCGTCCGCGTCTATTCTGGGATCGTTATAAATGAGATTGGGGTAGCCATTTAGAAGTGCAGAGAGGCTATAGTAACTGCTTAACAACTGTCTCATTCAATGGTTTTACCTAGATTAACCTATATTAACCTACATTTACCTATATTAAACACTTTGGTCCAAAAAACATTTTATTTAATTGTTGCATCGAATGAACTGATTAGGGTATAATACGAGACTAATCTATCCTCTTTTTTAAACAGAATGATTGTCGAAGTGATCAAGAAACATCGCGAATGTTTATTTGTTAACCCAACCTTGGATAGATATGCCTATGTCTGATTCCTCGTGAGATCTAATGGATTATAATCCTTGGGCTTTGGTTCAAGATGAAAAATACACGAGCATCATTTGACTTTAATCTCGTTCACATACAATCTTTTTTGGACGCTTGTAAACTGGATAACACACAGGCCGTGACGTATTGGTCAAATGATACAGCATTAAACTTGGTAATTTGTCATTTTTACAGAGCTTATCAGTGAGATCAGTAAGATTCGAGTAAACGATGAAGTCCCGGCAATTAATGCACCAATGTTCAGTCTTTGATTTGTCACCTAGTACCTTATCAGTTTCTTCGTTAGCTTCATATCTTATGTTAGAATTTTTAGCCATCAATGTGTACACCATTTTGTTCCTGGTTTCCTGGTAGATTAAGTTTAAGAGGCACTTTCTTTTTCCATTCTTATTGACATCTTAAACACAATAAAAACAGCCACGCATTTTAAGTTCTATATTCAACTTCGAGCAATTTCACTTAGGCAATTCAAGATGTATTATTCTTCAGTTTTATTTTTAAAAAACTATTTGGATTTTTAACTCCGAACAAAACAACCCTTTTTCATCAAGCAATATTAAATACGTTAAATAAGTACTAAAGTAGTAATTTGCTACCCGTCTCAAAAACACAAGTTTTCTCATATTGAAGATGACCTTCCTTATTTCTTCTTTGTTCTTGCGTAATTTTCGGACCATATTTCCAAATTATTTCTGGGACTTTTTGGGCCGTTGTAGATGAATATTTTTATTAAAATATTTACGTATTGGGCCTTTATGGCTATAAATAATATATATTGCACTAAATGATGTTTTTAATAGTTTATATTGAGAACTCACTTTAACAATTGATCGCATTTAAGCAGCAATTGTCTGGAAAAGGAGAAAAACTTCAAAACAATTAGGAATGCGTATTTGAAATAAATTTTATTTTCAAAACAAGTATTTTTTACAGACGACAACTAATTTGAGTTGCGCCTTGTGTACAAAATCCGACACAATCTGCTACAGCAATCAACCGCTAATGGAAACCTAACCTCTGGTTGCTTTGATATCGAGACAACAATCTTAAATATGAATGCATACCTACTTAATTGTTGTTAATTTATGGACACATTTTCCATTGAAAAGCGATTATATAGTAGTCTTCAAATTCGGCCACTTCAAAGGTTGTCAATAGAGATTGCCAATATTTTATTAATGCTGGTAGATTTAAACAATAAAATACATAATACAATGATGGAATTTGACCTCTATTAAGGA
The DNA here is from genome assembly GCF_020536995.1 of Dreissena polymorpha. Classification (NCBI taxonomy): domain Eukaryota; kingdom Metazoa; phylum Mollusca; class Bivalvia; order Myida; family Dreissenidae; genus Dreissena; species Dreissena polymorpha. Next base: position 4,577,152 of record NC_068356.1, read on the forward strand.
AATGAGCTATTGATGGTCATGGATTTTTAAGTCAATAGATGTGTGTGTGTGAGTGTTTTGTTTCCTTTTTTTTAAACAATGCCAAACATACATCTGCTCTTTGTATTTGTATTGTTACAAAACGAGAGTGAAAATATGTAATTACTTCAGTATCATAGATCTAATTATATGTAAAATAAAGACTACATCCAACTCAAACTCAATGTTGCAGAATAATTCATTCGCAACCTTGTATAATGATTTACACCTGCTTTTAGGATTTACCTATGTATAAACTATCTGGATATCTATTTAATAGTTTATTTCTGAATAATTGAAGAATGACGCTTATTTGAAAGCGATTCCAGCAGTCTCCAAGACGCCGTTTAAAAAAAGTTGCACTTTAAAACATTTGCTACCAAATGATTAGAAATGTCAACCAATAACAAAAATGGTATCACAATATTTGGTTATTTTAATATTCGGATAGTCGAATATTCGATCTTCTGGTAGTAAATATATTTTTTTATCAAATATGAAAGTATATTATTTTATTATTAACATAGATGCTACAAATAAGTAAGGAACATATTAATTAATTCACAGTTTAAACTGCACGATATACACAAACATAATATTTCAACAGTAAAGATACAAACGTACCTTCTATACAACATTTAGAAACAATGTACAGTACACTTAAATAGCTGATTAATTTAAAAGCAATTAACTGTCACCAACACAACACTACTATTTTGCGGGTGAACATCGATTATGAGAGTAATTCTGTGTAATCGATATCCCTTCACAGCATGGAATGTTTGTTACAAGGGGATAGTAGTGAGACAGACTTTACTGACCTGAGAACATTATCTACATACAATGAAACGTGAGTATTTTTATAGTTAAAACTATTTCAATATTTATTTATTTTTCAAATACGCGAATTCCAAGATGCGTTGCTATCCCTAAATGCTATCATTGATAATTGCCCAGATTGTGTGTTTTTTTATATAAAAACATACATAACTTGTAATGTCCTTATCACGTGCAAAACATGAAAACTATACACATGTCCTATATATTTTGCCAATATTTTAATAGATTAATTTCTTGAATTATTCACTTTTTTAAATCCAAATATTTGTATAGGAAATATACGTTTTTTTCTTTAAGTCATGGTTCGATGCCGGAATTGATTTTACTGGTAATATATTTTAAAAATGGAAACTTTATGTATGTTGATGAATTATACAGGGGTGACAAGAGCCTTAATAAATTTATTAAATATTATTGTATATCTTGTCATACCCAACAAATTACAAAACCCTTTGTGCCCCCATTATTACAACTCCAGCTTAAAAAAGAACCTGGTGCAAAAAGACTTAAAAAATAATGAACAACAATCAGTTAAAGTAAATAGTGTACAAAACTGGATATATTTATTAACGAAAAAGAATGGAATTTTATATACGAGCTACCCTTTTTAATATCCAATGATTAAAAGTGCAGTGGTTCCAATACAGATTAATTCATAGGATACTTCGAATAAATAGTATTTTGAATAAAATGAACATTACAGATGATCCATTCTGTTCATTTTGTAAAAAAAATGAATAAACTTTAGATCGTTGATTCTGAGAATATCAGATATCAAAATCAATTATTGATTCAACTAAATAACAAATTGTGTACTTATAAGTAACCTGATTCAGCGATAAAACAAATAACGTTCTTTAAAGTTATGCTACCTCCATGTGATTACAAATTATGTACTTTAAAGTTATGTAATCTCCGACAAATAGTATGCCCTTTCATGCAAGTCGTTTTTTAGCAAAAGTAATATTTACAATATTATGAGCGTATTACTTTTTGTATACAGGGTTTATATATCTTATTGTATTACATTATTGTGTTACTTTGCATTTTATTTATGTATTCAAATATTGCAATTTTGAAATAAAATGTTAAAAAGAAATGTTTATATAATTAAAAATATGTAATTTCATATAATTTGAAATATGAAAACATTAATGGAAATTGACATATATGGAAATGGACCTAATTATAAACACCGTTAAAATCCTATGGGCGTAGGTTAATACCTTGTAGTAGAAATAATATCATGAGGACACATCGAAGTTTTTCAAAAGTCTTAAGCGGGACATTCATTAATGACAATAAAATATTTTCATTAGAAAGTTCATATTTAAGAAGCAATACAAACGATTAATTATTTTTCCACTAAGTAAAGTTTCTACAAAAGTATACATCATTATATGCTTACTTCTAATACTAAACATTAACTAGTTTAAAACAGTGTATTAATATAGAAAATACAACAACACAAAGCAAAGATGACAATAACAAAAGGTTTACCTTATACATAGCTTATAAAAAACACATGTTGCGTGTTTATTTATGATCACATGTCAATCCATAGATTATTTGGTAAAAAAGTTATAATTTACTGAACAACCAAGTGTGTCTTTTATGTTGAACTGCACTGCGTGATTCCGTTTTTCCTTCAAACGGTCATTACATTTATCGAAACAAGATTTAAATCAGATAGATCGTTTTAACGTATTGCTGTGTTACCAGCCCAGTGTTCGTAGCAATTACATAACATAAAGCTTACATATACATATACGAAAAATTCATACCAAAATGTTTCAATGAACCATTTAGGTAGTCTACACACACTATCAATAGTTAGTTTCTCCTGAATCATTTTCAAAATTGGATATGGATCTGTCTGCGTATGCTTTCATGATTATTTCTGTGAAAAAGCAAACACAGGTAATGAGATGGGTTTCAATGTATTTCTCACAGATGTTTGTGTTACACATGTAAAATCATGCACACAAATAAAGTATTGGTCTGATATTTACGCGTACATGTTGAAGTTTATTCGAGGATATTAATTATATCTTAGCCAAGAAAACAACAATTGACAACGTAGTTTAATATATATTAAACAGGCCGTGCAACTGCAAATGTTTATTTATTGCTATATGCAAACATTATTATCCCCACGCTTTTAAAAGCGTGGGGATATTGTGGTTATCTCCGCCGTATGTCCGTCCTGGCCACTATCTTCTCCTACACTATTAGCACTAAAACCTTGAAACTTACACACATCGTAGCTATGAGAATATGTGCGACGGTGCCCTGTTTAAAATTTTGACCCGACCCCTGGGTAAACAGTAATGGGTAAATCGGTTAAAATTGTATGGGTATAATCTTTGACCCGGCCCCATCCCAAATCCCATAACTTTTGACCCAGGGGCAGATCAAAATTCCAATTTCACTCATTGTTTTAGGTAATTTTACATTAACTTCTTCATTACTATACCGATTTACTTCAAAGTGATACTGAACATCTCTTATGACAATACAGTCAGTATCAAGTATGCATGGCCCCATTACCAAGCCTGGGACGCCTCGCCCACATAGACCACGCCCATCCAAAAAATAGTTTTAACATAACTTCTTCATTTATTCTCCAATTGAATTCAAATTTATACTGAACATCTCTTATTACAACACGGTCTATCTCGACCATCCATGTTCCTATTACCCACCCCAGGGCCACGCCCACATTGGCCACACCCATCCAATATTGCCTTTTACTATAACTTCTTCATTTTCTATAACGATTAACTTCAAATTGATTATGAACTTCTCTTATGACAATAAGGTCAATTTCAACTATGCATGGCCCCATTACCAAACCTGGGGCGCCCCGCTTACATAGACCACGCCCATCCACAATTTTGTTTTTACATAACTTCTTCATTTATTCACGAATTGACTTCAACATAATACTTAAGATCTTTTATGACAACACGGTCTATCTCGACCATCCATGTCCACATTATCCACCCCGGGGCCCATCCAACATAAGCCTTGTCTACCCAAAATTGCCTTTTAATATAACATCTATGCGGCTTGGGGGTACGCGTCGGTTTATGCCGCACCAATTCTTGATTAATAAACATATTAAGTTTTCGATAAAAGTAAGATTTGCGATCGCGAATTTATAAAACGAAATCCATACTCCTAATTTGAAGTTTAATTGCATAGTGCATAGCATCTGGCGACAAAAATGCTACCATATTAAGCCAAACAGACAATTTACAATAACGCGCGTAAAAATGGTTTGTTCTCAATACATTTTACAATAGTAAAGTTGGTAAATGTACCTGTATTCCCAGGTCGAACATTACACGAAGGTGTTCTTCGTATTTCAGAATGTTTCCATTAAGGCGTGTCGTATAGAGTCGTTGTTTCCTTGAACAACATACTAAAATATATGAGGGCTAAGAAGACGCAAGCTTGCTAAACTGTGAAATTGGAAGTAATAAGTTCGAACCTATGGCTTGAGAATACAATATTTTTAGCAGGTCTGTCCTTGATAAAAAAATTGCATGTCAAATTCTATTTCGCGAGTCGTTCCTCTCATTGGTGAATTGGACAAAAGTGTACAATAATATACATGCATCTTCTGACTCGTTAGTTTTTATACAATGTTAATGATACCCCAGGCGTTCAATAGAACTTTATTCAGAAATATGCGATGTTTAACATGAAATCAGTTATATAAGGGTTAGATGAGACGACAGTTTGTAGATACCTTTAAAGTACAACGGAACTATATAAGCTGCATACTATTATTAAACAATTTGGTAGGAGACCTTCATTGACAATAAATTAAGTTGAATCAATGTTGAAAACACGTTCGCTTAATGTACTTTTGGCTTAATGTTTTTTGCGTTACATGTTGTGTAAAATTACCGATATACTATTTGTGTATTATAATACAGTACATGCACGTGTTTAACCAATCAATCTATCATCGTTTGTCTCATCTAAGTACTCGTACAATTAAGTAAAAGGATAATGCAACTATTTCATACCTGAATTATCGCCTGTGTTCTTGCATAGTTTGTATACAATGAAGGTGACGATACACGCTAGAGCGAGACTAAGTGACGCTAGAGCGAGACTAAGTGCTGAGCCAAGAATATTTTTATGATTTTATAATGATTCATTTTCGTTCTTTCCTGCGATTTATCATTTGCCAAAGCTTGCACATCATCCGTAGAACCTGCACAGAGACACACACACATAAACACATTTAGTTGTGTAATGCTATAAACTATGATATCTATTTGTGTTAGAACTTATAAAACGCTATAATAAATTATATTTGGTTGAAACGTCTAATAACGCGAAAGCATTGATTGAGTCTTACATATATTGTAAATGCAAATTGCGGTCTCAACTTGTACTGTCCACATCGTCAATCAATACACATTTATGTGCAAACCTTATGAAGAGTTTCTTAACGATATTGTAACGATACATTTATTGTAAACGCAAGGCCTTAAAATAAAACAGCATTTTTTGAAAGATTCCATATGCACATTATTCCTGAAATTTCGAACTAGACTTAATCTAATACGAACGTTTTGTTTTGCTGGAATATACATCACTGCATTGCATTCAATTAATATCACATTCAATGAATATAGATTAAAATACATATTATAATTAATATGTTAAACCCAATATGTATGATGATTTTCTGAACTATCCTTAAAGCTCTGTTTTCATAAGTTATTTTGCAAATTATATAAGGTAACAAAACCCAGAATGTTTTGCATGTTGAACATTAACATGTTTAGCACACGGTTGGTTATCGTGTGACTATGATATTTATTAGTAAAAACATCATTTTGAATGATAAATAATCATATTATAACAAACAATCAACTTTTCTGAAAAACAAAATTTCACTATCAAAAATATATATATAACAA